>NC_079169.1:2281665-2321665 GCF_947568905.1 Ostrea edulis | reverse complement strand
TACGATCGTTTAGTGAAACGGCCGCCTGGCCCTTCATTTGAACAAAATTAAACACCCTTGTCCCAAAGATGCTTTGTGCTAAGTTTAGTTGAAATTGGCCGAGTGGTTCTAAAGAAGAAGATTTTAAAAAGTGGTCAATGTATTTTCGCTATTTGCTATTATCTCCCCTTGGAGAAGGGCGTGGATCTTCATTTGAACAAACTTGAATCCCCTTCACCCAAGAATGATTTGTACCAAGTTTGATTGAAATTTGCCCAGCGATTCTGGAGAAGATTTTTTAAACATTTCAGTGTATTTTTGCTATTTCATTATTATCTTCCCTGGGAGAAAGGTGTGGCCCTGTAATTTAACAAACTTGAATCCCCTTGCCCCTAGAATGCTCTGTGCCAAGTTTGGTTGAAATTGGCCCAGTGGTTCTGGAGAAGAAGTCGAAAATGTGAAAGTTTACAGACAAACGGACAGACAAACAGACGGTCAACAGGTGATCAGGAAAGCTCACTTGAACTTTCAGCTCAGGTGAGCTAAAATACTTACCAGGTCAGCTATCCGTGCCGGAGTCATAAGTTCCCTAACATGCAAATCTTGACCGAATGCAGATATTAGTCCGCTGTGACGAAGTATCCCTCTTCCGCACATGACGGTTCTGCTGTTGTTCGAACCTCACTGAACTATTTGCAGGGAATTATGGGTATATCTAATTTCAAGGGTGTATTCGATATGACATATCTGTACTTGTTACAGATTGCAAGTGTCATTGAAAATTTACAACCCTATGGATTCTTATATTTTTAAATATCTTGTAGCTTGTTAAATACATGTACATAATGAGAGTATCAAATATATTTTTCAGTTAACCTTTCCTTGTCAGCATTCCGTAACAATGTTACACGTGGTTAAGAAAATCCCTACACATTTTACATACCATATAATAGACAGGCAATACTTCATATGTTATTGGTATTCTCATTTCAGTCTATTTCCATATAAGATAATAACACTGCTGCATTGGAGAACCATTTGGGGGTTTTAGCTTCAAATTATTCACCACCAAACGCAAATTTTCTTTTTGCTATAGTTACCATAGTTACCACAACTTGACAACTTTTCTCAATTAATACTACAGTTATTTTACATGGCCGTATTTATCGTATGTTAGAAGTGGGGATAAATACACACCTTCTCACATATAAGATGGATTAAGCTTTACATGATTACGAATTGATTTTCGCAACTACTTTGGAGAAGCACATGGTGTTTTCAGTTTTACATGTACATTATTCATCCAATATTTCCTTTCGTGAAATATATGAATTAACTTCTGACACATTGCATGAAATATGCATGTACATATAAAATACATATCATGGCTGACGTTAGTTTATTCCACACACAAGGACTCTGAAGTTGAAATTAAAAAAAAAATGATGCAGTTCCTCATTGACAATATATTCGTAGTCTTTGGTAATCAGGTCTTCCAACAGTCTGTTGGAATTCCCATGGGCATGACTTGTGCTCTTTTGTTAGCTGACATGTTTTCATATTTTTATGAAGCAGAGTTTATTCGAAACCTTCTACTTAAGAAGAGAAAAGAGGTATAGCGCATTTGCTGATGAAACGGCCGACTCAGAAATCTAAATGGAAAACACCGGTTTCCAATAATAGACTGGCGCGTTATATTTAAATATAAGACCGACGTTTTTTATGTTTCGTTAACCAAGATAAATAACTGCCGCAGTTTAGCATTACTGGCATTTATATGAGTCATTCTTTAATCAATATACCATTTTCTTATTTGGAATGATGAACAGTACAATATTTTGTGCATTCATATTACACCCTTTTACATATGGCATTACTAAACTCACTGTCTTTTTCTGACATAACTGCAGCACCTTTAATAGATTTCATCAGTTCAGTTGCCTTTGGTTGATAATTCGAGTGTTTAGTTTTGCCTAAATATATGACAGTTGCTACATGAGTTTTTATATTTACTTTTTAGAAGTCAAACTGTATAACAGTTCTTTTCCTCCCTTGACCTATTTTTACTTATTACATGCTGTGCATTTGTGCCCTTTTTCCTGTAGTATTTGTTTAGCTTTTCGTCAGCCACATTACATTTTAAAATCCTGTACACACAGGAACATGTTAGTGTAAACAAACGGAACTACAGTGATCTCGGAATAAATTCCCTTTCTTTAAGTCGTAACTTGCAAATATTGGAAGTTATGATGAAAATGACTAATGTTTGTTATAATATATGTATCACATTTATAACACACACACACCCTCTCAAGAAAACGACCCCAAAAAATGAAAAGCGCAAAGCAAAAACAAAAATAGATTGGAAAAATATTGGACTTGAACTCGGAATGTATGGTCTAAGTCTAAGATTGTCGAGCACCTAAACCACTATGCCACCCAGGCATGTAAGTTTAAAGGTTTAACGTTTGACAGGCTACTAAATCTCAAGGTAAATTTTGAGAACGATTTTTTTCATATTTTATCCATTTTCAACAAGGCCACCATAAACCAAATTTCCTCAAATGGACTTATGTACAGTCTTACTCAAGTAAAAAAATTTCAGTGTTTTATTACTGGTATAGGGTGGCCTTTTGCAACAGTTTGCAATTTTTTATGCCCATTACGTTACATTTACTATATACTCTTAATCACGGTGATGTTTATGCTTATCAAATAAAGATACTATCAACATATAGATATCTTTATTAAGTAATTTGGGTTAACACAAGTATAAACTGACATTGTATAGCAGAATATTTGTGTAAAAAAAATGATATTCAAGAAAAAAGTATTTGTGTAGGCGAAATTGCATACCAAGTGCGCTATACTCCTTTGCTGTGGCCTTCAACTAGACATTCAGATATATCGACGACGTTTAATCTATTAACAATCATTTTTTATGATAATTTTCATTCACATGTCGATTCGATATATATCCGTGAACTCAAGATAAAAGACACCACAGAGTCATCCAAATCTGTTTCCTACTTTGATATTTCATTGAAAATGAATATTAACGTCAAACTAACCACTCAACTTTATGACAAACGGTAAAATTTCAGCTTCTCCATTGTCAACTTTTCATATTTATGTAGCAATATTCTTTTTACCATTTGCTTATGGTATTTATATCTCTCAACTGATTAGATACGTAAGAGCTTGTTCTGCGTATGATCAGTTTTTAAATCGAGGCAGGCTACCAACAAACAAGTTAATGTTACAGGTGTTTCAAAAGTCTTGTTTAAAGGCAGCTATCGCAAATTCTCTTATCATTATAATGATCAAGTTTGCCAATGCAACCTATCATTGAGTCAAATGCTGTCCGACGTGTTTCATACAGATCTTTGTTCTCGAATTTGTATTTATTGGATTTATGAGATTGATTATTGTTTGTTATCATCAAATAACAAAGCCATGATTAGAAAGGAGATACATTAAATCTAAAAAGTAACAGAGAGTGAAAGTTTCATTGAGTAACTCACATGCGACTGTAGTCAATACATTTGATAAATTAAACTTTGCATCATGCTATGATAATTCTGCTGCAATGATTTTTGACTATACAAACACAACCACACAGCTCTTTGAAAACACAGTGATTATGAGTATCTTAATATATCTTTATGAAATATATATAGTACATATTTGTGTAATTGGTGATATTAGTGCTCTCTCTCTCTCTCTCTCTCTCTCTCTCTCTCTCTCTCTCTCTCTGTGTGTGTGTGTGTGTGTGTGTGTGTGTGTGTCAAATACCGCAATATACATACACATATCCATGCATGTGTGTAAATCAACACTCAGTGGTAAAGCGTTCGCTTCGTAACCAGGTCGTGGCCTCATGAAACCCAAGACGTTAATACACAGGGGCTAAGCCCGTTTGGGCCTGAATTCTGTGTGTTAAGGCTCAAAACGGGCTTAGCCCCTGTGCGTTAACATAGGTAGTGATTGCTCCCTCGCCAAACACTCGGCTTTTAGAAGTGAGAATCACGAGTCTGTCGGGTCGAAGGTCCCATGTCATGACAGGCGCTGACACGATCAAGAATCCTCACTGTTACAGTCCATAACACTAAATATAGGTCTAAATTTGGATACTTCATCTACAGCTGGTAACGTCTCAATATGAGTGAAAAATTCTCAACGGGACGGAAAGCAAACAATCAATCAATCACACTCGGAAAACGGAACAGAGTGTGATAATTTATCAATAGTTTACAATTTTTGAGCTGACCGTCATTCAGTCTGTAGCAAGCACAATATATATTCCAATCGACAACGTGATTAAACAAAACACCTCAATGCATGATTATTTATACCATGATTTAACAAAATATCTTATCCTACCTCTGGTATATCCAGGGGTCTGTATTTACTTAACTCTATTTTGTATTGCTTATAGGAGTTATGAGACTGACCACTGTTGGTTATCTTTACCTTTCATCTGAATGCATGATTACTTGTATATGTATACTTAGTTTACATTACATCTCTGATGAAATTGTGTAAACTCGGAATGTTTCCCAGTCAATGAATTCTACCAGTGTATACATTAGCAACCACAAGTACAATAAAGAAACACCCTGTATTTCCTTCCAATTTTCAAGAGACAACAGATGTTTCTCAAGTAGCGACGATCGAAAATCTATAATAAGAAAATCTTAGAGAATTCACTTTTACAAATGAATGAAGTTCCACAGCAAAGAATGGCGTCTAGTAATTTGCGAAACTGGTCAAATGGAATGGAATGGGAGATGAATACCAAATCCCTTTATATGTGTATTATGTATGTATTTGATTTTAGAAATATACCTACTAAGGGTCTAGCGAATTCTGTCCTCTCGTATCGGTCGTCCCCTATATAGACGTACGTCAGCGACGAAAGATCCGGCGGAAATGACGGATCTACGAATAGTTCTGGTTTCCTGCGCTCTCGTTTCATCAAGATCGTCTGCTTCAGTTTGTCATAGTTCTGGTAGGGAACCTCACTGTTGTGTCTATTTCCGGCCATGCAGTACCATAGAAACCTGTTTATAGAAGAACATCCGTTATCAAATAAAGATCATATGAGCCTCTTTAGAATTGATTCGCATCTGCTATATATAATAATTATGAAACTATTCTAAAATCATCATCCTATGAAATAAATGTATAGTTTTTCCTGTTTGATATGACTTCGATACGACTGATTTACATTAACCCGTAACTGCAAACTGCTTAACTTTTTTTTTTTAAATCCCTTTTAACGACCACAGTAAACTTGAGCCGTTACTGTAACCTGGTTGCCTTTTGAAAACATTTATATATATGAAAGATGTTTTGTTAGATGACAATGATTTGCGCATATATAGATTTTATTGTAATGGATTATAAATTAGTTTTTATAACTTACATATTCTCATAAATCCCACAAACAATACAAAATAGATAGTTGGGCAAACACGGACCCCTGGACACACCAGAGGTGGGATCAGGTGCCTAGGAAGAGTAAGCATCCCCTGTCGACCGGTCACACCCGCCGTGAGCCCCATATCCTGATCAGGTAAACGGAGTTATCCGTAGTCAAAATCGGTGTGCCAAGAACGGTCTAACAATTGGTATGAAACACGTCAGACAGCTTTTGACCCAATGATAGGTTGTATTAGCAAACTAGATCGTTATAACATCGTTATGACACGTGTTCTTCATATATTATAGAACCACGGGCCAGCGGGGCGATTTCGCTAAAACTGCGATAAAATGCAAAGTTAACATATATATTTTTAACTCCTCGTCTTTTTTTGTTGATAAATTTAACGAAGTTTATTAAATTTTCAAAACAAACCTATCGGCCACATTAGTTGTTAAGTAATAAAGTATTCCGGCGTTGTGATTGGTCAAAAGATAAGTGAAGTAAACAGTTGCGGAAGATGTAAACAGTGAATCCGCTGATGACATTATCATGCCCCTCGTTTGTACAACGAATTGAATGGGATTGACTGGTGACAGAATTGTGGACTTCTAGCAAATTTTAGCGGTCAATGTGACACTTGTTATATTAATGAAGGACAACAGTTACTCTTACCGCAAGGACCGTGTTTTTTGGAGGTGTAGCAATTGACAGAGTAAAAAAACAACGTTCCATACAAGAAGGATCATGGTTTGTTGTTAAATTGATTGATTGTTTGTTTTACTTCCCACTGAGAATTTTTTACTCATACTGAGACGTCACCAGCTGTGTAGGTAAAGTACCACAAATTTAGACCAATGCTTAGCGCTCTGGGCCGTAACAGTAAGGGTTCATTAACGTGCCAACGCCTGCCGCTACACTGGACCTTCGTTATTAAGGTCATATCCGAAAGACCCGTGATCCTCACTTCTAAATTCCGAGCGTTTGGCGAAGGAGCAATCACTATCTATGTTAACGTCTTTGAATTGACGCGGCCATGGCACGAGTGGGGTTCGAACTCTCGACATCCCGGTTAAAACTGAACTTAATACTATGACAATGTTTGGTCGCTTCAATAACAAAAACAACTGAATGCTAGCTAGCACGGATTTATTTCATGTCTAATCGGGTAAGTTTTCGTTTAGTCTTGGTGCTTATTTTAGGAGACTGTTGATCGAAAGCCTTCGCTTTTTTAATGCCCATTGGGCCGTTAGACTTCTTTTTCCATTGGCCTTTCATGTTCTTTCGCACCTACAAAAAAATGGCGCCCATGATGGTTTATACGCAATCGGATCACGCGCTCGTCCTTTTCCGTAACTGGAACGACGTAGCACACGAGAACTATCCTGATAGTTTGCAGGGGAGCACATGATAAGTTAATCAGTGAACCTGTCTTCTAACCACGACTCATCATAGTCACCGGAGGCCTTGACAAAGTACGCGAAGGTCACCGACTGCAAAGAGCTTGAACTATTAGCTGATAATTCTTCACTTCAATCACTATATTAATCAACCAACACACTTGATGAAGTACTCAAGGGTATTGATATGCTGAAAAATAACAAAGCTTGCGGTGATGAAAGAATTTTATTGAATATATTAAAAATACATTTGATACTGAATTATTTAACTCATTTCAAAAAAGTCTATATAATTTGCCAAACTATCCATGAAATATTATAGATTAAAAAACTACTATTTAAGACAGGTAGATAGATGGTTTGTATGTTTGTTTTACTTCCCGTCGGGAATAGACCACATATTTTGAGACGTCATCATTTGTAGGTGTAAAGTCCTATGATTAGAGTGAAAGTTCTTGAACAAGCCAAGGTACGGCTGTCGCAACATGAATGTCATGAACAATCACTACCTATGTTTACGTCTTAGGGTTGAAAAGGAGGTTCGAACTCACTAACTCCCATGGGTTACGAAGCGAACGGTTTGATGGTAGTCTGAGAAATTATACATATTGGTACATATACCTATGAAAACCTTTTATACATATATTATGAAATAATACATATTGGTACATATACCTTTGAAAACCTTTTATATCGAAAGATCGTGATCAACTTGATTAAGGTATTCAATATATACATGTAACAAGAGGAAATTGGGAAAAATCAAAATAAATGTTTATTCTAAAAATGGATTGATTGTATACTGTTTAACGTTCCTTTTGAGAATCTTTCACTCATGTAGATTCAGTCAGAGACGTCACCATGCTGCAAACTTTAGGCCTATGCTCGACAGTCACACTCACGGCCTTTTAGCAGGGAGGGATCTTTATCGTGCCACACCTTTGGTGACACGGGGCCTTGGTTTTTGCGGTCTCATCCGAAGGACCTCCTCATTTAGTCGCCTCTTACGACAAGCAAGGGAGTACTGAGAACCTATTCTAACCCTGATCCCCAAGGGACTATTATAAAATAGATGAAATTAGATAAAATTTGCATGACTGGTTAAATGATTACAAGTCGATATTTTTTTCTTTTGGAGATAAAACATATTTTATCCATACACTTCAATGTAAAAATTCAAAGTGAAATCAAGCAGTAATCAAAGTTTTGTAAATTCCTGTGGTTGATTATTTTTATTTACAAGTAATGAAACTTTCTACGGATATAAAACAGGATTGGTCTGCACTGTGGCGAATCACGTGACTTTGACATGATAAATTACACAGAAAAATGGCGACAAAAGTCAACACAAGGGAAAATTTAAACGAGAAAGTAACACCTTTATCAATAACGAATTGTCACGTACCTTATATCAACATTTTGAAGAATTTTCGCAAGAACAATTCTTTACTAGAATAGCAGTTCTACGTGCGCTAGAAACAGAGAACGCTGACACAGATTTTTTGGCGGTTTGAAAGTTCTTGACTGAAAACTGAAATTTTTTGGATCCGCTCTCACACATGTAGCTGTGTTCGCTGTAACGGTAGCTCCCTCAACATATTTTTTTTAAAAAAAAGGATAACTGTTGTGGAGTCTAATCCACTCTTTTGTTCTTAGTTACATGATAACATGATATTATTCACCTTAGCAACGCTTAACAGAGGAAGTAATATATTGTCCATATCTTAAAATAGACATCATTTGTGAAGATGCACTGAGTTTTCGAAATGAAAAGCGATATGCAAGCTTGTGAGCACCAATGATATTTTATTGCGATATTAATGTCAATCAGTGGCGGATCCAGAACATGTTAAAGGAGTGCTGAGTGTTGCGACCCAACTTTCGACCTTTTCCGTAAAAAGAAAGGAAGGAAGAGTAGGGGTGAAAAACCCAAAATGGCAAATTTGAAATTGATGGTCTAAATCAAATACAAGACACTTACTTCTGGGGTTAAGGCCAACGCTACAAATATTTCGTATCCATTAGGCCAACATATCATTACACCTCTCGCAAGAAGACTTGTAGGAAATATTTGCATGTCTCAAAATTTAAAAAATAACATATCTTTCATATATATATATATATATATATATATATATATATATATATATATATATATATATATATATATATATATATTTCTCTATCTATCTATCCATCTACCACGTGTCACGGTTGTAGAAAAATACATGTAGATAGTGAGCAATCAAAATATGAATATTATCCCTGTTGATAACATAGATAGCTTTTTTTATTCTACTGACAATAATGTGATACATAGATATCGATTAGATTTTACATGAAACTAATGGTTTTAAGCACTTACCTTGAATTAAAAAACACAAACGCTGCGGCGGAAGAGATTCACAACGTCCTTAAGGGTCTTAATGACTGGATAAATGTCAGTAATGCTTCACGATTGGGCAGCTCCGGTAAAATCTGTAAACAACAAAACAGTTTCTGGCTTTTCTCTGTAAATTTAAGGAGAGCTGATCATCAGGAAGCTGAGAACCGTTTTTCTCTCGCGACATCTGTTCGCAGTCTGAGACTGATCGATATTTCTATGTGGCGGGTGGGTAATGTAGTTCCCATACACACCTCGATAACACATTATCTGTGAAGTTCACGCAGCCTCCGTATAGCTTTTCATTAAGTCTCAAGTTCGAATACTTTTTTTTATACCCACCAAACAAGATAACAATTGTCGCTTTTCTCTTCTTTTTTATTCGCAGTCAATATACACATATTTATAATACAAATTAGTAACCATTCGTTTTTAAAATTACCCTTTTTCCAGGTATTGCCTATTTTCTGTGCGTACTGACAAGAGGTATGATGTAGGAAATACCTTTCATGACCCGAAGATTTCAGTAGTTATACTATCGATATGGAGCAGAAGCCAAAAATTTAAAATTCTTAACTTCTACAGCAGTATGGAAATTGTTATGACATATAATTCTAAATCTGTGTATGGAAATGAGCACACGTGATGTATTGCTTGTGAAACAGTTCAAACTGTTGTTTTCATATATGAAATTTATAATATGCATGTGTTGTATCAAGTGAAATGTATTATCAAATAACTGAATCTGACGAATGCATTGCAGACAATTAAAAAATAAATTTCACTTTTGAAAATACCTGAAGGCATGAACTGCGATACTTAACGCCGGCATGCTTCTAATGAAGCGACTCCTACCATCGTGTGTTTTCAAAACTGCTATTGCATCCAAACTTTTGAATTACAAACTTTACAGTGCCTACATTTGTAAATATAGACCCCCTTAATTAATCATGACCCACCTTCGTGTTCTTCATGTTCTTTCATATATAGCTCAGCTGGACATGACATTACTGGTGATGTCCGTATCGTTGACGCTGAGGACTGAAAACATTTACATGATTGGTTGATGAGATATTGTTTAACATCCCTCTCGAGAATCTCTCACTCATATGGAGACGTCACCACTGCCAGTGAAGGGCTGCAAAATTTGGGCCTATGTTCGGCGCTTACGGTCTTTGAGTAGGGAGGGATCTTTATCGTGCCACACCTGCTGTGACACGGGGCCTCGGTTTTTGCTGTCCCATCCGAAGGACCGCCCCATTTAGTCGCCTCTTACGACAAGCAAGGGGTACTGAGGACCTATTCTAACCCGGATCCCCACGGGGTTGTATTTCAAAAGGTCATAAATTCAGAGAATATCGGTCTTTCAAATGGTGACAGAACTTTGAAAATTTGTCGACGATTACGCCAGACGATGGGATAAATATGAAAATCAAGAACTTGATACATTGTCAGAATGGATTAAAAGTATAAGAGGAATATTAAAATTACGCATTAGACACATCAAACAAAGTACGTATAATATATATTCTTCTGTGATTGGTAAACCAGAAGTGATCAAAGAATTAGATAGGTTACATGAAGAATGTGTTTTGGTTCCAGTTGACAAAGCTTGTAACAACATTGTCTTTGTTTATAAGGCTCCTTGTTACCACTGTACATGTATTTTAAACGAACTTGGCATTAATTGCACATTTGGTAACCCTACTTATATTTCAAATGCCCTTTCAAACGATGATTTTTTTTTTCAAAACCATGCTTCAGGTTTAGACACATTTAATATCCCAGTCAATAGGCCGGATGAATATGAGTTACCGTATCTTTACTGGGTTCCTAAACTTCACAAAAAACCCTTACATAGATATATTGCTGGATTCAGTAATTGTTCTGCCAAGCCCCTATCTTTGCTCCTCATGAAAATATTAACTGCTTTGAAGGAGACCATTCAAATATATTTTGCCACATTGTTTGCCAGAAGTGTTGTAAATTAAATGTGGTTTCTAGAAATTCTAAAGAGCTTTTAGTAAATTTGAAATGTTTTTTTTTTCTAACTCAACAACATCAAAGCGCCAAGCATATTGTCTAAATAATTTTGCAGCCCTTCACCGGCAATGGTGGCGTCACTGTATGAGTGAACGATTCTCGAGATATTTCATAGCTTTAACATTCTCATTATTAAGAAAAACTTGGTCTCGTGACAATGTTAATTTTTTTCCTCTTTATACATAGTAATATAAAAATTTAAACCTGATCTCTGTAATGTATGACTGTACATTTATGAGATTAAAGCATCGATTGATTGAGAGGGACATTAAACAATATACAATCAATATTCCTGTACGTAATGCATTTTTCGACACTTTACATTTAGGACTTCTTTTCCCCCAATAAACACGAACTGTACATGTGGACTTTCGCAACGTAAAAAGAAATAGTAAGTGGACATATTTGTAAGACATAAGACTTCAGTTTTTAAGGAAAACTTATACAATGAAAATACGTGTTTAAATATTGATAATCAAAAATGACGCTAACGTTTTATTTACACGCATACAAAATTTTACAAGAAATTCTTACTTTATAGAAAAGATGCTTTCAGTTTAAAATATGACTCTATAAATCTCTTTTTCTTAATTTTTGTAAAACGTGACTTTTTGCAAGACATATAATCATGTTCGCTTTGTTTTTTTTTGTTGTTTTTTTTTAAGTATACCCTGAAATTGATTTTTAAATAGGCCTTTAACATGTATGATATCGAAATGCGCATCTGGTGCATCAAAATTGGTACCGTATAAGTTTTACATTTAATCAGAACAGAATATTGGTTTTTACTTATCTATATTTAAAAGTACTTTGCCTTATCGCCACTACAAACTTACGTAGGACTCTAATCTAGCAGTTCCGTATACTTATGACCAACTACTGGTATGTTTAGCAGTATAAATCCCCGATTGTATAATCCCTTGTGTTCGTATTCCAGCTTATGTCCTATGTGACGTCACAAAGAACATATGACGTAATATTTCCATGCTAAATTTCGCGAATTTAAAAAAAGTCTGTCATATTTACCTGCATAATTACAGTACCTGGCCATAAGTAAGTCATCATTTCAATTTTTCACTATATATTTCATTTAAAAAACATAATTTCAAAATAATTTTATCTATAGGCATTGTGGTGATAAGATTTATCCCTGTTCATTTTCAAAATGGGGTAGAAAATAACCTATTTCTGATTTGTTTACATTTATACATAGAGGTTCATGGGGTACTTTCTTCCGAAAATAAATGTTTTCTGACAAAGGGGAAAACCTTAGAGATAGTTTAGCATCGTTTTATGAGCTATTCTATACAAAAATTAAAATGAATTACATTTTATATGCGAAGTATACATGTAGGTATTCATCCGATAGCTAGTAGCTACAGGTGTGTTTGTTTATCTCGAAGAAGTTTCCGGGAAGAAACTTCTGTCAGGAAAATATTCAACTGTAGTCCAAGCAATAAGTCGCTGACAGTTCAAAAAACATTTTCGATAAAGTTATTGCCATTTATTGAAGGTATTGAATTTCCTTTCCATCATTCATTTAGGAAAAAGTAAACAAAAAAATTATAGACACGATATATATCGGGGTCATTTAATGTTGTACTGACCAATTTGAAGTAGGCCACGTCCGTGTAATTTCAATTGCATGATCTATAATTACGTAATGGCATTGATTGTTCAAAGCGAATTCGTGCTGATCTTGCTATTACTGTAGTAGTTGGGCATTCTGCCACTACTATTGATATGTTTTTTTTACTTCGCGTTGTGGTTTTTTTTAATGATGATAGGTGTTATATAAAGTATTCAACCCTTTAGATATTTCCAGGTAAGTTTGAGTCCGCCTAGAGTGAGGCTAGCAATAAAATAATAAATAAAGTTTTAAACCTTTAATAAAGTTCAACAATTGTATGATAAATACCAAAATAATAATCCCGGGGAATGAATGTGGCTTGAGAGAAAAATATAACTAAATAGGAAAAATAAAGAAACAATAATCAAAAATACAGGGTGAGGCAACTCCTGATATTTACCTTGTTGCAAGGAATGGCTCAGCAGAAGCCCCGAGCACGGTTGTGCTCGGGTTTAAATACTATTCTTAACAAAAGAATGAAAGTAAAAGTTACCTGTAATGTGATTTGATAATAAATCTAGAAGTAACCAATGAGAAGTTTTGTAATAAAATACGTTTGAAAATAAAAGATAACTCTCTTCCTGTTTCATGAAATAAACAACTCGAATACGAAGATAGGAATTTACGTAGACAAGTAAGTAGAAAATAATGAAATGGAGATAATATAGACCGATACTACCACATTACTTTTAAACTTTTAGGAACACAAGATAGTAAAAATATCAAAAAGAGTCACTTGGGAAAAAAATCGGTCTTCTAGGAAAGTTTTTAAAAAACAAATTAAATCTGACATTTGAACATCCTGTGGAATTTGTGTTTTAAACAATGTATGTTATTGTATCGTCATGCAGTTGTAGAATAAAACAATTGTTCGGTTTGAGGTGTGTATACTTTTATCTATACTATGGAATTGTACAGTACGCGAGAGTTTCAATTTGAGAAACAATGTAAAAGTGAGAGAGTAATAATACAATATCGTATTTCTAATTAATAAATGATAATTATTAACGAACGCACAGGATATAAATTTTTACATGAATATTTGAGAGGATTACATTAGAGGAAGTACGAATGAATTCAAGAGATAAAACGTCACACCATTTACAAGAAGTGAAAAATTCAAGAAATAAAACATTAATTTAATTTATACGATTTGCAAGAGTTGTACAATTCAAGGGATGAGACAGGAATCGAAATGATTTGCAAGATTTGATTAATTCAGGATCTGACATGATTTTTGATTTGCGAGAGATGAACAAATGCATGACTTGACACTATCTATGATACACAATTCAGAGATCAACTATTCAAGAGAGGACAATTTGCAAGTTAAAGAGTAATTGAAGACTTCAAAGAGGTGATACTTGCAATTCTTGAAGTATTTTGTTTCGACAACATGTAGTTAATTTGTAGGTCACCTGAGTCCGCTGAAAATCTGAAAATTGATTGCATATCAAGATGCGTAATATCACTTCTCATCATATATATCATCATTTAGTCAGATATCTAATATGGACACAGAGTTCCTTAAGGTATTCAGGCAAATGTTGAAATTTCATTGTACCTCGAATCAAAATATATAAGTTGCTGATTTCCTTAAGCGCGGTATCTGAAAATTGGAGGCATATCAAGATACCCTCTATCACTCCTTGTCGTACATGTATGTATTGCCGTATATTAGTAAGATATCTAATACAAATACAGAGTTCCCCGAGGTCTTAAATGCTGAAAGCCCATGGTACCGCAAATCAAAGTGTTTAAGAAGCTGATTTCCTTAAGCGTGATGTGAGATGATCACTGTTCGTTATCTTTGCCTTTGATGTGAAAATTTATGGCATATTAAGACACCCTATATCACTCCTCGTCATATGTTTAGTCCTAAATTAGTCAGATATCTCATACAAACACAGATATCTCTAAAGTATTCACGAACAACTTGAAATTTCATGGTATCTTGAATCAAAATATATTAGTAACTACATGATTTCCGTGAGTGAGATATTTGAAAACATAGGGCAAATTGAGAAACCCAACATCACTTCTTGTCGTTTGTATATTCGTAAATTCGTCAGATATCTAACACAAACACAGAATTCCTTAAATTATATATTATTCACACAAATGTTAAAATTTCAGGATAACTCGAATCAAATTGTAACATTGGCTGATCTTAAAATGGATGGTATATTATTTGAACGAAGGTCTGAATTCAATCCGTATCGTTTTCAAAGGAAACACTCAGCTTGAAAGGTTCATTCGTATATTGCAAAGTTAAGAAATTGGGGAAAATTGAGCATGAAGTTTGGAATTTCATACGACCCCTCGCCATCTTTAGAAATAAACCTGTCAGATAATCATACTGATAAACAAATTGATGGTGTAGAAGTTTCAACAATCTCGGTAAAAGTCAGCATTCCGCAAATTCTATGGTTGTTATAGCAATCTAGTTTGCCAATACAACCTATCAGTGGGTCAAATGCTGTTTAGCAGCTTGTTTCATACCGATTGTTAGGTCGTTCTTGACACACTGATTTTGACTACGAATAACTCCGTTTACCTGATCAAGATATAGGGCTCCTGGCGGGTGAGACCGGACCACAAGTGATGCTTATTCCTCCTAGGCACCTGATCCCACCTCTGGTGTGTCCAGGAGTCCGTGTTTGTCTGATCTCACCTCTGGTGTGTCCAGGAGTCTGTGTTTGTCTGATCTCACCTCTGGTGTGTCCAGGAGTCTGTGTTTGTCTGATCTCACCTCTGATGTGTCCAGGAGTCTGTGTTTGTCTGATCTCACCTCTGATGTGTCCAGGAGTCTGTGTTTGTCTGATCTCACCTCTGATGTGTCCAGGAGTCTGTGTTTGCCCAACTCTCTACTTTGTATTCCTTATAGGAGTTTTGAGATTGATCCCTGTCCGTTATCTTCACCTTTCATTCAAACTCAGTAATCTTTATCTGGTAGCTGGCTATCAGCAATTGTAACCTTTATATCTTGTAGTACCTAGGTACTAGTAGCTAACTTTTCTTACTTTAAGTAGCTGGGTACTAGTAGATAACTTTTCCTGGTTCAAATAACTAGCTACTAGTAGCTAACTTCTTACTTTAAGTATAGCTAGCTACTAGTAGCCAACTTTTCTAGTTAGTGGCCATGCAGTTACTAGTAGCTGGTTCCTAGTAGCTAACTTTACCGGTCTATTCATATTTGTGCGCCACATTTGATTTACTGAAGTTTCAACTTCCGATTGTCAATTTATTTGCATAATATATGCCATATAAGGTAGTGTTTATATATGGAGGAGAAAGCTATTTCTTCGGGATTGAAAAGGTTTAAGCTTAATATCAAATTAAAAAATTGTAATTTTTTCTACCATCATATTATTTTCCTTTCTTTGTCGGTCAATGTCGGAATAGCTCGAGTAACTACATTTTCGCGCTGATTGTCAATGTTTTACAGTACATTCGCCTACGAGATCTCGCGATATGAGTAAAAAAATTCTTGAGCAAGACATTAACAATATACAATCAATCAATCGACATCAAACTGACACCATTTTTGCAACATCAATAAGTTGAAATGTAATCATTTGAACAAGAGAACTCTTATTCTTGTCATTTTCCTTCTTTATTCATTGTTCATGAAATAATAATTCAGTCAGTAACACTATCAAATATCAGGGTGTCAAGTGAATTTTGGTCCAAAAAATATAGGACAAACCTCAGAAATATAGCACCTTTTTGAAGTAAATGTTGTATAGTTACAAATAGATGACACAAATTGTTTGTAATATACAGTACTGGTTTTGCTTCAGAATCCAACATTTCTTGCTTACCCTAAAATATAGGAATTTATAGGAATTTCACAGAAATATAGGAATTTTTGTGGAAATATAGGAATTTCTAGGAATAACCCCCAAATATAGGAACTTAAAGGAAAGTTGACGCCCTGAAATATAAATCAAAGTTATCATTTGATTCCATTAATTATTTTTCGACCCGGCCACCTCCACCTCTCCGGTCTGGTGCATATTTAAGGTACTTCGCAACAGCCTCTCGGACTTCGTGTTCCGTCGCATTGAATTGATGAACTGCACTTGCTACAAAAATAAAGAAGTATTTATTAAAAATCATCTTTTACAATATCTATTGGTAACAAGTTAGAAATTTAAAAATTCAAAATTTATTATCAAGGTTAAAGTTTCAGATAGAAAGACAAGTGAAAAACAAATTCATACCCCCTACTTTAGTTGCAGGAACATAAAATTTTTAATGACATTAAATTTAATGAACCTGACATAGATAAACATACCTATCACTGCCTGAAACACTGATGTCGTGCCAAATGCCATCTTCCCTCTTTGCCCTTTATATTCATAAGGGACATTACATCATTTGTCATTATCCTGAAAATGTAATTAAAATATACCGTCTATGAAACACTCTTTCCCACATAAATAGTGAGTGAATGGGGAAGTAGATCGTTACACAGGTACAGCTGTACATATAAAATCGATGTGCACATACATGTGAATAAAATATTCATAGTGTCAGAATTAAAATGCATAAATATTACTATTAATAGTGTATGTGCATCGGTAAGGTGTTCACTTCATAAGCTACAATTCAATAAGCTATAGAGTGAATAAATTAAGCGATATATATATATATATTACAAACGAGGACAAGAGTGATGTACATATACGTTTTAGTTTATTGTTATTTTTTATTTGATATACCAAACTTGTATATTGTTTAAACTTACTAAGGATGATTTCGTTCTACTCAAAAATTCAGAGAATTATCAATCAATATAACCATGCATATCATGCTAATGTTGCATACTTTGTGTATTAGTAAATGATGTACATTTGATGTTATAGTATTTCAAAATTAATGTTCTAAGAATTTGAATTTCTTTTGTTTACAAATCAAATTATACACAGGTCTTACAATTGCTAAATATACAGAATGAATCATTTACATATCGATGCTGGCATTTATAAGATATTAATATTAACTACAAAACTATACTCACATTACCCGACTGTTCACCAGCTCTCAGACTTTGTGTTACAAGAATGGCTTAGGTTTTCCAAAACTTTGACCTACACAGCATATGAAATCCCGAAAAAATTGCATAACTAGGATCGGCTGTATGAGTCTTGGCCATAGCATCCCGCTGTGCCATTCCGCATTGACCCTCGGTAAACACATTGCATGAAAGGGGGATCCTTAATCAGAATTCCCAGAGCAGAGCATGCACACCCACAAGGAAATGAAATGAATTCATTTGTTCAACATATATTGTTGAGTTAAAAATACACTTTTATTATTTGTTTTTTGTATGTTTTAAAACTGACATAAGATATGATTACCGGTATACGGTAGATGTCGTAATTTCTCTCTCTGTAGCATGGCTTTCTGCATGCATGCTGCACAATTTACATGGGTTTGGGCAAATGCGATTACTTTTAACTTTTCTTTCACAGTAAACGACCAACTTAAAATAAGCAATTGAAATAGGCCGACTATTGTCTGGCGTTCTCTGTTGAGTATAAAGATTGAACCAAAATTCTTATCGTAGTCGTAATCTACGTGAAATAAAATATCCGGAAAGTTATGGTTTAAAATAAAATATTACAACTCTAATTTGAATAGGCTTTTGCCTATTTTAGACGACCAGACAAAATCAATTAATTACTATATCACACGCAGTTTCATAATTTCCACAACGTTGAAGAACTGACGTCGGGATATCGTCGTTTTCCCACATCAAACTGACCACAACCAATTATCAACGTCATAACGACGTCAATAGCCAACATTGATTAGACGTAGCAATTTAACGTCCATCCGACGTTGGAATTTAGTCATCTGACGTCGCGACCTAAATTCAACCAAAATCCGACGTCGATTTGACGTCACGTGTTTGCTGGGTTACGTCGCAATGTTAAGACAGAGGCACACGTCTCTCGCACCCCCATAATCGACTTCAGATGGTGACGGAGACGACACACCCAAAATGTTGGCACTCATGGCCCAGTGTGTCCAAGAACGGTTAGGAATATGATGCGGGAGTTTTAAGGCCACGACGTCCCATGTTGGTACGCCACTTCCGCAGCTCTTCAACGCCAATGTTGAATGCAGTGGCTGCTTGCGCATGCAACCTAATCAGTTTCGTTTAGCCCATTGGAATAATTTCTTTCTGTCTTTCTAATTTCATTTCCAACTGCATTTCTCATGCACCCAGATATAATTTTGTGTCTCGATCGATATGACTTGCCAGAGGCGGATCCAGGGATTGCGGTTAAGGGGCGCAACTTTATGAGGCAGGGGTCTTGGGGCCACTCCTGGATTTTACAGATTTTAAGGGTTTGAAATATGTCTCCTATTTAGTCATTTTTACGATTTTTTGTCAATTTTGATAGAGTGAAATTAATAGAAAGACGCAAATTTTAAGGTTTTGGGGGGAAAATGTAAGTCCTCCCAATAGAAGTAATTCAATAAATCAAAAGATTTTGTCATTTATTTCTCCGAGAGTGGAAGAAATTATTGCTTCTTTTATGGTTTACTTTTTTCTAACGATTTACCTTAAATTTGAAATTGAATGAGAGGGGGGGGGGGGGTATTATGTGTTTTATGTCAAATGTCTTATGCGATTTATACATTAGTTGGTTCAATAGCTTTTCAGCCTATATGTTTCGTGTTTTATAGCCCAACTTATTTTTAAAATAAAAATTACTTAGTTATGAATATACTAGTTTAAAATATGATGATGTCAAGAAGAGAATTAACATGCCTTGATGATTTTTACCTGAGTTAAATGAAATAAAATGAATTTCAATAGCTGCATTTGAATTTCACAGAGGTACTCTTAATCTTAATGGTAATGCGAAGGAAAGGAACATGATGAATTAGTAGGGCTAAGACACGAATAATTTTACGGACCACTTGTCTATTTTCCAATAATGCATTGCGGACCTCGCTTCGTTCTTTTACTTCCGGCACCTAAAAGAAGTGGTTCGAAATGGAGCCGTAAGTTACAAAAATCACCTAAAATACATTAACACATGGACAACGAGTAGTGCAATATTGTTTTTTATATTGTAATGTTCTGTAATAATTGATTTACACTAATTTCAGGTCAACACCAAAAGGCCCACAGCAGTCTGTACAAGTATTCGGACGAAAGGTACCCACGTGGTTTCTAGTAATGTGGTATTTTATCACTGTAGTAACATTGATTCGGTTTTAAAAATTGTGTAGACTTGTTTCTTTTCGTGCGAGGAAATATTTTAAATTATAAAGTTTGCAGTGTATACGAATACATGTAATTAAGTGGTAACCCCCCCTTCTCATATTTTTTGAAAATTTTACATATGTGTGTATAGTCATTCGCTTAGTTCCGGATCACATTTTCATTAACGATTGCTAGCGGTATAATCCACGAAGATAATGTAAGTTTCAATCGTCTTGTGAGAAGATCAGAAGTTAATCAAATGAAAAATATCTAAAATGATTTGAAAATCGTTGTAAATATCAAGTATATGCAATATGAATTCTACATATTCAATTGCAATGTAGAAAACTCGCGTTTTCATATTTATCCTGTTGTGAGTATTTGATTCAAATCATAGCAGCAATTTCAATACTTTGATTTTTAATGGGTTTTTTATTTAGAAAACGGCTACTGCTGTGGCTCACTGCAAACGTGGAAATGGTCTGATTAAAGTGAATGGACGTCTCCTGGAACACGTGGAACCCCAGGTTCTCAGATACAAGGTAACAGAAGAAATATTTAATCAAGGGATAGCAGGGCTAGACAAATATAATTTAATAGTAGTTGTCATTGGACGGGTAACTCATAGAATTACTTGTTCTACCAAAAATCTTGCTTGTCCCACCTTTTTGCAAGGGGCAAGAAACTTTGGAACTTCTTTGTATTTAATATATATGTATAAAGCATATAAGTTAACTTTCGAATTAAAACAAATTCTGTCTCTCTCTCTTTCTTATCGCATATGTAGCACTTGGGTAACAGAAATACTTGCTCCTTTCTATAAAAGAATGCTTGAATTATATTACATATATGGTCTTTTTATGTGCACAACAGGCAACTACCAGATGTGTATCAAATAGTTTGGTTCCCAGTTTACTTTTGGAAGGTTGGTGGTCTCTTCCCAGGTACATTGTATCTGGGTTCTCTCTTCCACCTATAAAAACTGGGCGCCACCAGATAACTGAAAAATTGTTGAGTGTGGCGGAAAACAGCCAAAAATCAAATCAATCATCAAATAGTTTGCTCATCCAGTAAAATGAATGGCCTGATCATCGTTGTGTTTGTGTAGCCCTGAATAGAAGTGATGATGAATTGTGATTCTGCTTACCTTTGTCTGATAGAGTTGATGACAAAATCACAGCGCTCTGAGCTTCTGTATTACAAGCAGGGCTCTTCATTAACCTTTTTTTTCCTACTTGTCCATTTGGACAAGGAACAAAGATATTTACTTGTTCGAACTTCAACTTCACTTGTCTGATAAAATTTCCAAAAAGATCTAATATTGTCAACTTGATAACTATTACTTAAAATATAGTCCATTTTTATACCTGCTTGATTGATTTTTGATCTTATTCACTTGATATAAACAACAAACACATAAAACAAAATTTATATCTGGACTTCCTGTCTTGAATCAATGACAGAGAAAATAACGACTAAACATAAATGTTCACACGTGAAATTGTCAACATCAAACATTTAATCAGTGTCGCCCTCCCCTCTAAAATCAAATGGGTTGAATCCTGGTCTTTTGACTTCGTAAGATCCATGGATGTCTCTTTACAAAATTGAAAGTAGTATGCAATAAATGAACACCGATCCCGATCGAGTGTGACTCAGCTAGTTTACATAGCGATTGATATCGGGATCAAAGTTAATTTTTCATGCCTTGCTGCCGACTTTGAACTACCAATAAACTTTTCACTGAGCGTTCCTTTTATTATTTGGAGACTTCTTTACATAAAAAAGCACCTGTCCAATTGGTTATTGCTTCCTAGGGCCGAAACGATTCACCGAAATATCGATACTGTTCAATATAAACACTCAATTCAATGTTCAATTCATTGCCTCAATTTTCGGTTCGATACGTTTGATACAAACGAGTTTCGTAAAATACATCAGTCTCGGCCTGTACATATTATTTCTACTTGCATGAGGGACGAAATAGTGTCGAATAATGTTCAAACTGTTGTTTGCCTTGAGGTTGACGAAAATAATAATAAACTAATTATCAGTATTAAGCTACAGCGAACAGGCATCTCACCGTTTGGCAGTTTTGCTTTTAAAATTATGATTTTGAATCTTGATAGTTAATTTCTTCTTCAATGTTATTATTGGTTTCTTCTGTAAACTGTATCGTATTGAAAGTATTGAATCGTGGCATAAGTATTGCAATATGTATCATATCGTGAAGGGGGCGTATCATTTCAGTCCTATTGCTTACCATGCTTAATGGTCATATTTGTAATTTTACCAGCTGAAACTTGAAATATGTTGTCATCTTTTCTTGGTCTGACAAAAGTTATGGTGGTCAGCACTTTTGGACTGGAATATTTTGGAAACCGCATATTCCTTGTGTTTCTTTTTTAGCTCACCTGTCAGAGCTGAAAGTTCAAGTGAGATTTTTTGACCATCCATCTATCTGTTAACTTTTCACTTTTTTCCAGAGACACTGGGAGAATTTCAACCAAACTTGGCAAAAAGCATGCTTGGGTGAAGGGCTTTTAAGTTTGTTCAAATCAAGGACCATGCCCCTTCAAAGGGGAGATAATCACAAAAATGCAAAAATAAGTTGAGATAATTTAAAAATCTTCTCAAGAATCACTGGGCCAGAAAACCTGAAATTTACATGAAAACTTCCTGACATAGTGCAGATTCAAAGTTTGTGAAAATCATGACCCTGGGGGTAGGTTTGGGCCACAATAGGGGATCACAGGTTTACATACAAATATATAGGGAAAATCATCTCAAGAACCACTGGGCCAGGAAAGCACAAATTTACATGAGAGCTTTCTTACATAGTGCAAATTCAAGTTTGTTAAAATCATGACCCCAGGGGTAGGATGGGGCCACAATAGGGGATCAAAGTTTCACATACAAACGTATAGGGAACATCTTTAAAAATCTTTTTCTCAAGAACCACTGGACCAGAAAAGTACAAATTTACATGAAAGCTTCCAGACATTATGCAGAATCAAGTTTGTTGAAATATGGCCCCCAGGGGTAGGGTGGGACCTCAATAGGGGTGGAATTGTTACATACAAATCAGGGATTTTTTTAAATGTCTGTAGGGGCCGAATTAAGGCCCCATTCTCAAAAAGCAGGTATTTTGTTTTTTCCTAACCTGTTCTTTTTTTCCTTGAGGACGAGAAGTCGAATTTGAATATAGAGACATTCCCGCAGATATGTCAACACCGATAAATAGCTGTTTACGACGTAATTTATTAACTTGATAAACACTTAATCATAGTCAATTCAAATACTCTGTTTAACATTACCATCGAGTAGATGTCTTAAAGGACACATCTCGTGTTTTCAAAGTATACAGAATTATATGTATTTTGTCTTCCTATTGCTTATAGAAATTAATTGTAATAGTTCGTTTGCTGAAGTATTGCGATAATTAGCCACAATACGGACTTAAATCTAAGCCCCGATTTCAAAAAGCCTAGTTAATTAGATAGGTAGTCGCGTGGTACAGTGACGTCATATGCGACCTTCGTCGATCAACTTGTTGTAAAAGTAGTGTTAGATATTTTTAAAAACTCGGGTTTTAGGGGCCTAATTTATTTACCGTGGATAACATTTATTTCGATGTCGACAAATTCCCCGAGTCATATCTTTTAGCCACCAGTGCATACAAGTAGCGACCCAAATGTAGCGAGAAAAGCAAGTATGAAATCTGCATAAATTTGCGAGTAAATAATGTTTACATGGGATCACTGTCTAAACATAATTTGGTAATGCTATTTCTGTAAACAACTGTAATTAACGTTGTTGCTTTTCTAAAATAAACAGTGCAATTATTATTAAATTTATTTTTGGAGAAGTTAGATAGGCCTAAATTATGATACGATTATGTATCATTGACAACTAGGCCTACTGTCACGGGTTCATTTCGAAAAAGAAAAAAAAATAACAATGATGATCAAACTTATTGTGAAAATCACAATACTTTTAAATTATTTTATTACAACAATTTTATTAGGCCTAATCATTATTTTTTTGTTATCAACAACGTTGTTACTTAGGAAGTGGGAGCGCGGCGTGCTGTTGTTGTAAACACATACGCGTTCCTTAAAAAACATGAAAGCATTATAATTCAATTCAAAGTCGGATATATTATATTTTATTATTTATAATTGAAAGTTCAATTAAAACTACCAGTTGGTAGACACAGCTAGCAAAGTTTTGCCTATATGTTGTTACAAGGTGAAGGTCAGTTGGTGCGAGTGTGTATTGAATTCGAGAGCAGAACCATGAGAACGGAAAGCATATGCCGTAGGCCTATATGTAACAGTGCGTAGCTTCGATAGAACCATTTTCTCGCAGTTTATCTATGTCTTTGTCCAAGTGCTTGTTTGAAAAAGTACAGGGACAAATTCTACTGGGGGTTTTTATGGCAAAGTCGTTGTGCCGATAAAAAATATTCACGTCTTGTCCCTCATACCTTCCTTCGAAAATTGGAAAAAACAGTCCAAATCCTCTCTACTGACAGCAAGTACACCCTTAAACGGCACAAAACACCCTAATGCAGTGTTATTTACAAGCTGTTAATGTGATAATTGTTTGTCAATTAAATCTAATCTGTTTATGAAATGGCTATCAACTGTTTTCAAATATTCTCGCTCGAGGTCGCATATGACGTCACAGATAATGGCGCGTAAAATATCGAAGAAAATATGCATATCGCAAGATTTGAATTTCATCGCTTTCAAACTCGAAAACTAGGCAAACTGTTTCATTTAAAACACATGTAAAGTAGTTTTAGGTATGAAATGAATTAATTTTGCTGAAAAAATTAAAAAGTTTAAAAACATGCGATGTGTCCTTTAAAACATCACTTCCGACCGCGACTTAATAGAGATTATGCCATCACACTGTACAAGATTGCTTGCAAACTCTTTACAGTCATTTTCTTTTAGTAAAAAATAAAATATCTTATGGTTTGATATAAAGTAAAGTTTCTTGTTTATTTTTTCAACATGACCAGTCGGACTAGTAAATCTACATTTTACCTAACCAGACCTATCGTTTAGTAGACTCGGTCGGTCGGACGTGCCTTAGTGTCAAACCCTGCTTTTATTGACATAGAGCAGATTCAAGTTCATTGAAATCATGCCCCCTGGGGGAAGAGTGGAGCCACAATTGGGGATCAAAGTTTTACATACAGATATAGAAAAAATCTTCTTTTCAGAAACCATTGGGTCAGAAAAGTTTACATTTACATGAAAACGTTTATTGACATAGTGCTGATTGAAGTTTGTAAAAATCATACCCCCACCCCCATATTGTTCAAGATTCTCCCTAGCGGTCCACAGTCTTAGATGTTTAAATTCAAAACAAGAGAATGGAATACCCTTCAATAATTCACCTTATTAATTAAGACAAAAAATCCAAACTTCCTTTGTTACTAATGATTGCAACATTTAAGTTATTTATTTGGGTGTCATTGATAGTGAAAATGTTGATTGATATCAAGGGTCGTATGAGAGAGCATTCTAAAACTAGGAGCAATTGATATGATGAATTGTGTTTCTGCTTACCTTCCTGATTAGAGGTGAGGAAATTATCACAGCGCTCTGAACAGTTGCTCAAGCTAAATATTTCAACATTGAGTGTCACTCTTTGCAAATTTTTTTTGGTTCAGTTTTGCCCCTTTTCATATTTTTGTAATTCTTGTTTTAAAGTTTTTCTAAACTACATAGATGTTCTACGTCGTTTATGTTAAGCTCTTCTTGCTATGACTGAAGTATTTTTATGACTTTATAACCATGCGTGTAGAAGTAGGCATCATAAGCCTTGATGTGTGTAGAAGTAGGCATCATAAGCCTTGATGTGTGTAGAAGTAGGCATCATAAGCCTTGATGTGTGTAGAAGTAGGCATCAAGCCTTGATGCGTTTAGAAGTAGGCATCATAAGCCTTGATGCGTTTAGAAGTAGGCATCATAAGCCTTGATGTGTGTAGAAGTAGGCATCATAAGCCTTGATGCGTGTAGAGTAGGCATCATAAGCCTTGATGCGTGTAGAAGTAGGCATCATAAGCCTTGATGCGTTTAGAAGTAGGCATCATAAGCCTTGATGCGTGTAGAAGTAGTCATCATAAGCCTTGATGCGTGTAGAAGTAGGCATGATAAGCCTTGATGTGTTTAGAAGTAGGCATGATAAGCCTTGATGCGTGTAGAAGTAGGCATGATAAGCCTTGATGCATGTAGAAGTAGGCATCATAAGCCTTGATGCGTGTAGAAGTAGGCATCATAAGCCTTGATGCATGTAGAAGTAGGCATCATAAGCCTTGATGCGTTTAGAAGTAGGCATCATAAGCCTTGATGCGTGTAGAAGTAGTCATCATAAGCCTTGATGCGTGTAGAAGTAGGCATCATAAGCCTTGATGCGTGTAGAAGTAGGCATGATAAGCCTTGATGTGTTTAGAAGTAGGCATGATAAGCCTTGATGCGTGTAGAAGTAGGCATGATAAGCCTTGATGCATGTAGAAGTAGGCATCATAAGCCTTGATGCGTGTAGAAGTAGGCATCATAAGCCTTGATGCGTGTAGAAGTAGGCATCATAAGCCTTGATGCGTGTAGAAGTAGGCATCATAATCCTGGATGCGTGTAGAAGTAGGCATCATAAGCGTTGATGCGTGTAGAAGTAGGCATCAAGCCTTGATGCGTGTAGAAGTAGGCATCATAAGCCTTGATGCGTTTAGAAGTAGGCATCAGCCTTGATGCATTTAGAAGTAGGCATCATAAGCCTTGATGCGTTTAGAAGTAGGCATCATAAGCCTTGATGCGTGTAGAAGTAGGCATCATAATCCTTGATGCGTGTAGAAGTGGGCATCAAGCCTTGATGCGTGTAGAAGTAGGCATCATAATCCTTGATGCGTGTAGAAGTAGGCATCATAAGCCTTGATGCGTGTAGAAGTAGGCATCATAAGCCTTGATGCGTGTAGAAGTAGGCATCAAGCCTTGATGCGTGTAGAAGTAGGCATCATAAGCCTTGATGCGTGTAGAAGTAGGCATCATAAGCCTTGATGCGTGTAGAAGTAGGCATCATAAGCCTTGAAGAGCACACAGTTCTTGACCATACTTGTATTTCATATACCTCCCCACTCTTAACACTTCTGGAGAAATTTCCTGCATCAAATCCAGCATTTTATTTCTGCACGTGTAAATGACAAACAAATATGGTGTGAAAAGAAATGATGAATTGATGGTTTCCTTTTCGATGATTGATCAGATTTGGTGTCGAGTCTTCATTTGTAAAGGAAGTGGTACCAAGTGGACATAGTTTGTAGATAGCTCTGTCTTTGTTCTCATTAAGAGAAAAATGCTTCCACGCCCAACTTCTTTTCAATAGCAGCAAAATGACAGAATGCTGCACAGTTTCTACTGATGCATTGACTTGCATATGAGTATTAGACATGTGACCAAATATTTGAATCCAAAATTTCCATTTGAATATTATGATTTAATATTCCTTCACGAATATTTGAACAATTGTTTCAGCTCTGTTTGGGTTGAACGTAATTGATATTGAGTAAGGGTTGTTTTAGAAATGTTAATTTGGTGTGAAATCTCGTGAGATAGCATTCTAAAACTAGGAGCAATTGATATGATGAATTGTGTTTCTGCTTACCTTTCCTGATCAGAGGTGAGGAAATTATCACAGCGCTCTGAACAGTTGCTCGAGATCAAAAAAGAATTTTGTAATGGGAATTGAAGACCTAATTTTTTGCTGTTTAAGATGTTCTAATCTGTTAATTTGTTATTCAGCTTCAGGAGCCAGTCCTGCTGCTGGGTAAGGAGAAATTTGCTGGGGTGGACATCCGAGTGCGAGTCCGAGGAGGTGGTCATGTAGCCCAAGTGTATGGTAAGTTCTAAAGAGCTTGTGTATTGTTGTTAGGTTAGATTTGTAAGATACTGATCCGAGTAATCGGTTTGTGTAGACAATGTACTGATTAAAAGAGATGATATGATGATTAATGAAATTCATAGTCGTGGTCAGTCGTTAGGTTGGATCCTTTTTAGTGAGATACTCACCCCAGCAAGCTGTATGAATAGACATTAGTGTTTGAGAATCAGAAGAAATTTAATCAATTATCGAATCAAATCAGAGGTATCTTTTTTTTTTATTGATACTGGAGATGATACAGAACTGTTTGTGTAGACATTGTACTGATAAGAAGAGATATTTGTTGACATTTATAGTTTTGTGTAGTATGGCAGTTCTTCATCAGAGATGGATACTTTTGCTTTCTTTAAATAAAACAGATACATGTATATATGTTTTTTGTCATTTTAGATATTTGTTAAATGTGCTTGAGAAAAATAAATTGATATAATGGGAAGGTAACATTTGTTGTTTTTGTTTTGCAGCTATCCGACAGGCTATCTCAAAGTCCCTGGTGGCCTACTACCAGAAATGTAAGCATTTCATGTTTTCTTGCCTCAGTGTTAGAACTGGTAAAAAGTGCTTAGGGCTATTTCAGAAATGATCAAATGGGGGGTCGGGCGGCAAACGATATTTTTTTGTGTGGGTGGTCGTATTTTTTCATATTTTATTTGATCTGTGGTTGGACTGTTAAAAAAATGTTTATTATGGGAAGGGGGTAGTTTCTATTGTTTTTTAATTTTGTGCCACGTGGGTGTTGAGTTTTCAGAATATTTTTATTGTCACTCTTGTCATGTTGGTTACAAAATGTCGGAGGGAAAATTGAAAACACGCTTTCGAAATCGGAAGTAACATAGAACTATTCGAGTTGTCGCTCTTTGTAGCGTATAACTTTCTATTTCCATTACGGCACTCTTCAAATTGAGGCGTGTTTATTTAGTAGGGTCCCTTGGGACGTGATGGCGGCGAACTCTGTAGATTATTACAGTTTACAGTGCATCGATTTTTTTGGAATATTTTGAAATCAATAGGTATTCCGTTTTCTAATAAAAATAGGCAAACCTTGGTTGATTTATGCGAGAGTACCGATGCGTTTTATTTACCAGTCAGTGTGATGGTGATATAGAGGCCTCCATTAGAAGATGAACGATTCGTGGAAAAACATATCCATACCCATTTCATGATAATAGCATCACTTGGACTCCCAATCTTTCCAACATTCCCGCCATAGATGCCTTTGATTGTTGATGTGACATCGTTTCTTCAGAACTACTGTGATACAATGTCGCACAGGCATTACCGCGTCATTGACTACTAGAATGTTTGTCCCGAAAACCTCTCGAGATTTGTACTGTTTTCACTCTCCGACTATAAATATTTTTCGTTGAAAAATCAATGGATTTACCCAATTTTTTGGATTGTCCAGACTATCTTCCATCTAAGAACATTCAATTTTACATGGAAAAAGCAGAGCAGAGTGATCACACAGAAAACTCAGAACAACTTCAAAATTTGATAGGTGTTTCAAAAGATGACATTAAAAAATATATTCATCAGAGACAGGAGAAAGAGGCATTATCTGAAAAACCAGGGATCACCCCTAGGCCAACTAACAGTTGCTGACTTGAAGTGGCATTTAGAAAAGCACTGTGTCTCATTTACAAGGGAGCAAAATAACAAAGCAGATTTGTTGGTATTACTACTAAGATAGTGTAGTGAAAAAATCTGATTTATCACAGGAAGAATTTTTGAATGAATAACAATATTTTGTCTCCATTGCTGATCATGTTTAGGCTAATCCAAATTCATTCACTGTTCTTTTGGACCTGCTCACTCTTAAATTTTAAGTGTTGTTTTTGGCCTTTAACGTTTTCTTTGTAAATGCCCACTGCATTTAAAGCATATGAGCTTCTTTAAATATTTTTTGTGTGTGCTTTCATTTTATAGTATTAAAATCTAAAATTTTAAATCAAAATAGTTTGGTGGCTTGCTATTAAAGAACACAATTTCCTGTATTTTTAAATTACATAAGTTTTCCTTTCATCATAATTTAGGCTTCATTCACCAGTCTTCACGAAAACTCAGTGGTCCGAAGACCGAGGCCAGTGAATTTTAGGGTCGGGTCTTTGAAATTAAAAAATCAGGAAGTCCGATGGGCTTGTAGACTTTTTCCAAGTCACATTGAATATAATGTTGGATTTAGATATTCTAAACGTCTTATTTACTTAAATTACCATCCAAATAAAAATAAATTAATAAATAGCGCATAAAGTAAGTGTTTTGACATCGTGGTTTGTTTATTTCTTTAAAGTAAAGAACGATAACTATGTCTACACTTGTAATTGTCAAGATAACTTGTACGTTGATCACGTGAATATTCAACGAACAACTTATTGAAACAACAAAAATGGCCGCGTTCTGTATCGCACTGCACACCGGTAACTGCTGCTTTATTGCATTGTCAAATTAAAATGAATTTCGTCAATTGCAGTTATCTCTGATTTTATGCAATTTCAATAGTTTATAGAATTAATCAATCGTTAATTTACATTTGATGTTGGTAAAGAAGGCTACTTCCTAAGGTACACTCGGGCTGTTTTCATGTTTGTGAAAAATACGTGAATTTGTTGTTTGCGGGTGAAGAGAGAGAGAGAAAATACCATGTACGGTGTTGTTTTTCTGGTATCGACAGAAAGGATGTCTTAGGGTGGATGTGAATATGAGTAATAAGCATAGTTTCAGTAAATTAATTGTACAGTTTTACAATGCATTCCATAATGTATGTGATAAACATGTACTATGGAAATTTTGGGGGCCAGTAAATTTCACTGTGGGCCAGTAAATTCAGACAGTTCACTGGTCCGACTGGCCAGCAAGTTTTAAATGTTTTCGTGAAGACTGATTCACAGAACTGAAGTTTATAGTGCAAAAAAAAAAATCTCTTGTGCGTCTAATTTGAGCAAAAAGTCTAAACTAGTCATTAGTTTGGAATTACCTTTAGTGCTTATATGTTAAGCTGACAATGTTTGAATATGTTTTAAAAAATTGAAAGTTGATGTGTTATGTTTATAAAGAGTTCGCATTGATATGTTTGCACACTTTGTCATACCATTTACATACATGTCAAGATAATGCAACATCACAAACAGTATTTTATTCAGTGCCATAAGCATGATAATTGTATGAAGAATATCTTGAGCAATATTCTTGAGCAAACAAGCCAGTTTGATGAAGGGCCCATCCCTCATAAGGCATTGTTATTATAAAAGAGAAAAGAAAATCCTGTCAGTAATTCGTCTTTCTTATTTGGTATAGTCTAAATGAAATATTGATGAAAGATGATACTCAGAACAGAACATTTATCAATTTATTTCATTTAAGAAGCTTAAATATAAAAATAGAAGAAGAGATGTAGTGTGAAGTCAATATGAAATGCCAAACCACAGACATTAGACGTGTACAGGTCATCATTCTACCTTAATGATTGGGCCAAACCAATATCATGGAGCATGGCTGTGTCAAAGGCCGCATGAAAATAAAAGCTGTGAGATTATTCATAAAAGATGAGAATCTACTGCAGAAATGTACAATCATCTATATTAATCCTGAAAACCAATAGCTACTGGACAATATGTTCCTGGCTTGGGTTTAAACATATTTGTTAGTGTTCAACCCTTCTCCTATAAATTTAATACAGTAATCAACAAAACAAGCTATTAAAATCTGTAAGAATTTTATTGAACTCTTGAGTTTGATACAGAATGCAATCAGTTGAAATTTTTTTACAAGAGACAAGTAGTAACCATCAAAAGAGTACTCGGTTTCTGTATGATAGTTAAAAAATAAAACAATATACCCAAATTTGAATGAATGATCTCTGTTTATAGCAAAAGAATTAGCACACCTACTGCTGCATATGAACCCAGTAATGAATGGAGCATTTGCAGGCAGCCATATTTCCCATGTATCAAAAAAAGTGCCTGAAACATTTCATTTTGAAAATGCATGTTTTACAAGTGAATGACGTGTTAGTTTATAAGGTAAATACCAATATCAAGCTGTGAAGTGAAACAAAATGCATACTAGTAGTATCATTATTAATGTACATTGCAGTTTTTCTCAGTGAAGTGCCCTTATCTCATTAGATGTATAATGTTTGCAGGGTATTTGGTCTGGTTAGGTTTTTTTTTAATTAGATGGGTCATTGTAAAATGAGTTTTATCAATTTGATGGGTCATGGGGCAATTATTTTTTTTTTTTTTTTTATGGGTGCTTGGTATGTACAAAAGGTGCCTTTCTACCCCCCCCCCCCCCCCCCTCCCATGTATTTATTTCTGGAATAGCTCTTAACTAAATATGTTAGAGGTACAATTATATTTTGTTCTCCATGCATGTAATATCAAAGGATTACCTGATCAAACTATAATCATGGTCAGTTGTTCCGACTTTTCATTTCATATGATAAAATGAAGGAGCATGCCCCTTTTCATTGGCAAGTTAGGCCAATTTTTTTTTTAAATTGGTTTACGATTTTCAAAATTTTCAAATCCATTCAGAGGAGGTAAAAAAAAAAAAGTTCAAATGACAAAATGTCAAGTAATAAAAATGAACTTGATTTGAGGTCAATGTTTTATTATCAACTTGAATATTCTCTTCACTGTCAACTTGGTGCTATATAGCGACTATTGTGCACCTTGGCAACAATGCTGTTTCCTTCAGAAATGTTATTTGTTTAATAAATTAACTTTCTATCTTTATCAAATGTCCATTGTTTACCGTTTAGTTATGTAAATCCCAAAATAAAAGAACCACATCGTTTTTCCATTCAAAAGATGACATATATAGGGACGCACTAATCACCTGAAGTACTAAAATCCTGACTGACCTTACCAAGCATATATTTTGTGTAAAATTTACTTCTAAGTTTTAAAGTCTTATTTATGAAGTCAAGTAAAGTTATAAATAAAATTCATAAACCCTCTAAACATTTATTCAAAAATTCTGAATTTTAATAGGTCGGATCAATTTATTGTTGGTAGTCAACAAATTTTATACAATGAATGAATTCAATAATGTTAAATATGTTTTCAACCTCTTTCAATATATGAAGAATTACACATATTAATTATGAAGAATATTTCTTTAAAATTCATTAATAAGAATTTAAAAGTGTATACTCAGCAAAATGTATGCATGGTAAGGTCAGGTAGGGTTATACTTGTTTAGGTGATTAGTGCAACCCAATGTACGTCATGGATGCCATCTGAAAACAAGTGTTTGTTTTTATTTTTGGGATTTACATATCTAAATGGTATGCAATGCATAACTAATGCTAATTAGAAGTTAGTTTCATAAACAGATAACTTATTGGAAGCAAACAGCATTGTTACTAAGGTGCAGAATAATTGTTAGCACCGGCTGAAGTTGACTGATATTCCACACATGAATATTATGGACTGTCCCGAGATTTTGATTGGTCTCTGTCCAAATATCCAGTCCAGCGGAATCTATTTTCTTTTCTTTCTTTTTTTCCTTTTTTTGTGAAAAGGAAAAATTACAGTGTCGGAAATATAAAAAGGAGTGAAAAACCATTTTATTTTTCTTCCAACATCCCAAAAAATCAGTTTGGCGGATCCGTAAACCAACTCGATAAAAAAAAGGCCTTAATTGGAAAATAGGATGGGGTGTTATAAAATAATTTTAGAGGACTTAGGGTGAACATAAGAAATCAAATTCCCAAGAACACAAGGATGCAAGATGTCAAATTTGATTACATATATCCTTGTGTAGAGTAGAATTGAGTTTGTTGAATTCATGGCCCATCCCCACCCTGTCTGCCCGGGCTAGAAAAGGAATTTAAATTTAAGGTTGATATACATGTATGTACAGTAAAACATGGTTACAGTGAACACACTTGTGATGAATTCACGCTTACAGCAAAGTGATTTTCATTCCTTATAGTTTAAAACATAATTTAAACTTGTTGTATTAAAGTACGTATGTACATATTTCATTGAATCTATTGGACATATCAAATTAGTGTATAATGAATCAAAATGATTCCTTCCCAGCACTGCACTAGAAGCATTGGTTACTGTACAGGGAATCACAAAGGCACAAATGTGTCAGTTCAGGTTCACACCATGACCCTGGGGGGAGGGGGGGGGGGGATACTGTGAAGAAGTACCATGGTTATAAGAGATCTGCTGTATAGCAATGTTACACAGTTTGGTCTTTAAACTTTTTAGTTTAAAGTAATGTTTGTGAACGGAGTTAATTGAATTATAACTTTGGTCTTTAAACTTTTTAGTTTAAAGTAATGTTTGTGAACGGAGTTAATTGAATTATAACTCAACCTTGTCCAACTTGCAGATGTTGATGAAGCCTCTAAGAAGGAGATTAAAGACGTACTGATCAGCTATGACAGAACTCTGTTGGTTGCAGATCCCAGACGATGCGAGCCCAAGAAGTTTGGAGGTCCAGGTGCTCGTGCACGTTACCAGAAATCTTACCGTTAAAATGGTCATTAAAATATACACTGACAAGTGAAAATGGTGTTCTGTCTTGTTTTCAAAACGAAAAGATTTGTTTGTAGTGAAGGGTTGCAGTCAAGATACAAATGGCACGGATCTGGTCTGAGTGATCTCTGAATAGTGTTTACCAGTATAGCTGAGTATTCAATTGCTGGTTCTTTGTGGGAGAGACAGCTGTATCACTGACACGTGCATGCATATGTCAGTGATTTTTTGCTTTATACCTGAACTATAGACTTACAGAGCTGCCAACCCTCACAATTTTGGCGAAAGGCTTACAATTTTAGGGCCGAAAATACGCCTTACGATTTCGCGGCATATCTTCCGATTTTCGCTTATTTGACATTTCCAAGGTTTTAGAGCTGTTCGTCATTGGTTTTTATTTTTACTTTTATAAGAAACAAGCAATAGTCGTTACTACGTTTGTTTGCATAGTCTATATATATATATATATATATATATACACACACAAAATCTCGATCATTTTAATGCTTTGAAATAAACAATATGGCAGTTGCTACTGAGCGTATGGCATGTGTTGATGGAAATAACAACAATACTCCCCCAAAGAAGAAAACGTAATAGAGCCAGTAATTCAAAGAACAACATGCAAGTACAATGTAAACATCTATTCGTTTCAAAGTTAGAAAGAGGGAGTTTGTATGATATGTGTACAATTTGTTTGATAAACTTCAACATTTTTCATGACGGGGGAAATGACATTAAAAAACTTGCCAGAATAACTTGCACAGTAATTGTAAAATTATATAATGTACTAATGTAATAAGTTTTAGAAAGTAAAATCAATAAAAGATGTATTTGACCTTCTGCAGTTGTAAAATGCATAACAATTAGTATGTCTAAATTTATTGCCTAAAATTGCTCAGGTTGCATCTTTATTCATAAAAGATCTCCCCCGCCTTACTATTTTCCATTTCATAATGTTAGCAGCTCTGGTCTCAAGTCCCCACTTTCCTGATCACACAGGGTCCGATTGTGTGTAGACTTCACAGTTTTGACTTCTCCAGAATCCCATAGCCAATTCCGACCAAACTTGTCATAAAGCATCCTTGGGTAAAAGTGATTTAAAATTGTTCAGTGGAGGGACACACTTTTTCGAGGGGAAATAATTTAGAAATGTAATGAAACTATTACATATTTATGCCCCCCTTCAAAGAAGAGGGGCACATTGCTTTGCACCTGTCGGACGATCGGTAGACCACATGTCCGCTCAATATCTTGAGAACCATTCACTTGATGATAATGATATTTCATATGTGGGTTGGTTATGAGTAGAAGAGGACCCCTATTGTTTTTCAGGTCAAAAGGTCAAGGGTCACTACTCTGGACATAGGAATATAATGTCCGCTCAATATCTTGAGAACCCTTTGCTTGAAAAACATCAAACTTAGCACACTGGTACATCCTAAGGAGTAGATGACCCCTATTGATTTTGAGGTCATATGGTCAAGGGTCAAACTGGGCATAGGAATATACTGACCATTCAATGTCTAGAGAAACCTTTACTTGACAGACATCAAACTTGGTACACCAGTACATCTTCAGAAGAAGATGACCGCTATTGATTTTGAGGTCAAGGGTCAAACTGGACATAAGAATATAATGTCCGCTCAATATCTTGAGAACCCTTTGCTTGACGGACATCAAACTTAGTACACTGGTATATTTCAGGAGAAGATGACTCCTATTGATTTTGAGGTCACATGAACAAGGGTCCTGTCTGCTCAATATCTTGAGAACCCTTTGCTTGACAGACATCAAACTTGGTACACTGGTACGTCTTCAGGAGAAGATGACCCCTATTGATTTTGAGGTAACATGGTCAAGGGTCAAACTGGACATAGGAATATACTGTCCGTTCAATATCTTGAGAACCTTTTGCTTGACAGACATCAAACTTAGTACACTGGTACATCTTCAGGAGAAGATGATCCCTATTGATTTAGAGGTCGCATGTTCAAGGGTCAACCTGGACATTGGAATATACTGTCCGCTCAATATCTTGAGACCCCTTTGCTTGATAGACATCAAACTTAGTACAGTGGTGTATATTCAGGAGGAGATGACTCCTATTGATTTTGAGGTCACATGGTCAAAGTTCAAACTGAACATAGTAATATACTGTGCACTCAATATCTTGATAACCCTTTTGCTTGACAGACATCAAACTTAGAACACTGGTACATCTTCAGGAGAAGATGACCCACATTGATTTTGAGGTCAAAGGTCAATTGTTGAACTGGACATAGTAATATACTGTCTCCTAGAATTTAAGAATTATTAGCTTGATTGACACCAAACTTGGTACACTGGTACAGCATAAGGAGTAGATGACCTCTATTGATTTTTAGGTCACATGGTCAATTTACTCTTGACATAGGAAGGTATTGTCTGCTCAATATTTTGAATCGATGATGCTACTATCAATTAAATGTGTGTATAACCCTTTTGAATTTTGCACCATGGGGGGGCATATGTGTTTTACAAACATCTCTTGTTTAAGATTTTAATCTAATGATGGACCAGAAAGGACAAAACTTGTGGGATAGCATACTACCAAAGTCCATGCCGAAATTCTGTATATTGCCCAAGATATGCAAAATGCCTATTATTAGCTCAAGTGAGCTTTACTGATAGTCTGTAAACTTTTTATGCCCCCTTTTAAAGAAGAGGGGCATATGCACCTGTCGGTCGGTATTTCATATGTGGGTTGGTTATGAGTAGAAGAGGACCACTTGTTTTTCAGGTCAAGGGTCAATCTACTCTGGACATAGGAATATACTGTCCGCTCAATATCTTGAGAACCCTTTGCTTGACAGACATCAAACTTAGTACACTGGTACATCTTCAGGAGAAGATGACCCCTCTTGATTTTGATTGTTTTGCTGTTTTCCGCCAAACTCGACAATTTTTCAGTTGTCTGGTGGCGCCCATTTTTTTGATAGGTGGAAGAGAGAACCCAGATACAATGTACCTTGGAAGAGACCATTGACCTTCCGAAAGTAAACTGGGAAACTTTCTCATCAGTGCGAGTGTATTGATTTTGAGGTCACATGGTTAAAGGTCAATGGTTGAACTGGACATATATATTGTCTCCTATATTTTAAGAATTATTTGCTTTATTGACACCAAACTTGGTACAGCAGAAGTAGATGACCCTTATTAGTCCCCTACCGACGAAGTCGAGGGGACTTTAGGTTTGTGCTCCCTCTGTCCGTCAGTCCAGTATTCCGCACTTTTTCTCTCTGTTCTTGTAGATATTTATTTTATATTTGGTATGTGGCTTTGCCATAACAAGTTACAGATCAAGTTCGAACTTCGTCTCAGTCCGTTGATTTTTCACTTAGTTATGTCCCTTGGACTTAGAAAAAATAGCATGAATAATCAGTTTTCCAGACTTGTTTTGGTTGTGCTTGCAGATATTCATTTGAAATTTGGTACATTGCTTTGCCATAACAAGTTACACATCAAGTTTGAATTTCATCTTGGTCCGTTGATTTTCCATTAAGTTATGGCCCTTGGACGTAGAAAAGTAGCATGAATTGTAAGTTTACATCCAAGTTTCTTATCTCTATAGATAAGAATTAAGAATACTACACTCATTAAAACTTCTAGCATAGTAATACTACAATATAGCTAAATTATTCATGATCATCTACATGTCACAGTTTATTGACTTGGTTAAAGACCTAAACCTAATTATAAATTTGTCTTTTTTCTTGGTCTAGTCTCTACTCGAATAGTAGTTGATTTCCAACCATTCCTATCCTGGTTCCCCAATTTTCCCTTTTACCATAACCTACATAATGAACTTTGAATATTGTTGTGGTACAGTGATTTTTGCAACCGGTAGGGGACTATGTATTGCCATGCAATACTCTCAGAATGCTTGTTGATTTTTAGATCACATGGTCAATCAACTCTTGATATAGGAAGATATTGGCTGCTCAATATTTTGAATTGATGATACTACTTTTCAATTTTGCACCATGGGGGCATATGTGTTTTGCATCTCTTGTTAACATTTTCGACTTCTCCAGAATCACTTGACCAATTTCAACCAAACTTTGCAAAAAGCATCCCTGGGTGAAGGGCTTTCAAGTTTGTCCAAACGAAGGGCCATGCCCCCTTCAAAGGGAAGATGATCACAAAAATGTTTTTGAAAAAGGTGGGTGCATGGTCATTTAAAAATCCTCTCGAGAACCACGGGGCCAAAACAGCTGAGATTTACATGAAAGCTTCCTGACATAGTGTAGATTCAAGTTTGTTAAAATCATGGTCCCCAGAGGTTGGATGGGGCCACAATAGTGAATCAATTCTACATGCAAATGCAGAGGGAAATTTTTTTTAATAATCTTCTCCTCAAGAACCACTGGGCCAGGAAAGTAGAAATTCACATGAAAGCTTCCTGACATACTGCAGATTCAAGTTAATTAAAATCATGGTACCCGGAGATTGGAGGCCACAATAGGAAATCAAAGTTTTGCATGCAAATATATGGAGAAAATCTTTTCAAGAACCAGTAGGCTAGGAAAGTACAAATTTACATGAAAGCTTCATGATATAGTGCAGATTCCAGTTTGTCAAAATCATGTTTCCCCGGAGATTGGATGGGGCCACAATAGGGGATCAAACTATTACATACAAATATATAGGGGAAAATCTTTAAAAATCTTCTCAAGAACCACTGGGCCAGGAAAGCTTCCTGACATACTGCAGATTCAAGTTTATTCAAATCATGACCCCCGGGGATAGGATCGGGCCGTGATAGGGGATCATAGTTTTACTTTAATATATAGAAAAAAATCTTCTTCTCAAGAACCAATGAGCCAGGAAGTACAATTTTACCTGACAGCTTTCTGGCATAGTGCAGATTCAAGTTTGTTTCAATGTGGATGAGTACAAGACAAAGCGTTTAAAGACTATCATGAAAAACATTGGATTTCAGCAACTGATAAAAAAAAACCTACACGACTCCAGTATCTTAATTGATCATATTTATGTGAATAGTCAGGATAAGTTTTCTTCATCAGGAGTATTCCCAATAGGATTAAGTGACCACAACTTGATTTACGCTGTAAATGGTAAAATTAGAGCCGGTGCAAACAGTCACGTCCATATTAAATATAGAAATTTTAAAAACTTAAATGAGAGCAGTTTTCAAAAAGAACTAAACATTATTGATTGGAGTCCCATATATGAAATGGTGGATGTTGATACTATGTGGCAATTCTTTTATTCTAAATTTTTTGAAGTGGTGGATAAACACATTCCTCTAAAAGAAAGAAGAATTAACTCGCGTTCAGAAGAATGGATAAACGATGACATACTTACAGAAATGCACTGTCGTGAACACCTCTTTAAAAAGGCGACACAGAGTAATGATGGTCACGCGTGGAACCTATACAGAGCATCAAGAAACA